>NC_044330.1:62934384-62953769 GCF_007399415.2 Gopherus evgoodei
TGGAACTACCTGGGCCAGAGTGGGACCCAACTAAGGAGAAAGCAGGAGCCCGAGAAGAGGCGGGGAGCAGAGCTGCACCAGCCAGGGAGAACCAGAGCAGATCCATGATGGGAACTGAGCCGGAGCAGCATGAGCCATAGAAGCTGCCCAGGGAGCAGATCTGTGCTGGGAGAAGAGCTGCAGCAAGCAGAGCCAGAAAGGCCAGAGGAGCAGCCTGGGGAGCTGGAGGCAGAGCCGCAGCAGCACTGGGGCTGGAGGTGGGTGCAGTGAACAGCTTGGGAGAGGGAGAGGGACCCTGGGCAGAAGGCCCAGCACAAGGAGATGCCACCAGTCAAGAGGTCTTGCAGGCCAGACTTTTGGGGGTGAAGGGATCATATCCCGACAGGGGGGCTGACACTGGTGTCAGGGACTGTAACCCAGACGGCAAAGTTCGTTGTCTGACCGTAAGAGAGACAGGCAACACCAGCAAGGTCTGATCAAAAGTTCTTTATTGACAAGTGCATGCATCAATAGAGAGCAGCTCGTCTCCAGAGAGAACCAGCCCCCTCTTTACATCTTAGTATAAGCCTATATAGACAGTTCCGTCACATCATACATTATTCACTGGAGCAACCCACCCCCTTCTTCTAACAACTAGAAACTGGACACCTTTAGTATACATGCATGCCTAAAGTTAGAAATGTAGAGGTTAAAAACAAACAAAGAACAAACCAGGGAGTGAAAACAAGGAGGCTGGGAAACTAGGGCTCTTATCAGTTCTTCGAAGGAGCTGCCCTAACACAGCACATCTGGTACTATGCCAGGAATGCAGCTTCTCTCTTATCTCACTTTTTTCCCAGCGCTTGTGAGACATGCTGCTGCTTCTCAGTGTTTTCCACTCAGGGATTACCCACAAACCTCTGTTAGCCTGACTTTGGTCAGGTTGGCATACCTGGTTTTGTCTGCTATATCTTTATTCAGGCCTAACACTGGGAACAAGAGTCCTGTCACCTAGAGCATGTGGCCATTGCCAGAGCAAGTGTGCAGCCTTTGGTGTCCCTGCAGCACCGCCAGGGCCTGGGAAGGAGGCCTGGGACATGTGAGGGAGAGACTGTGACCTGCCCTGACCCTCCAGAGACGCTGGTTGTGATCTCCCTGCACCACAGAACAGGGTGAGGTGTTTTCCTTTAATCTTTCCTTATATTTTACATTAATTGCTGGGTAATACATTGTATTTGCCTGAAGCAATGCAATGCAATGATGATTGCCCAGAGTGGAGAGAGTATCCCACAGTGGGGATAATGTGGCACTGTTCAAGTGAGCGCAACAAGATTGGGGGTCAAGCCCCCCAGGATTCCTGTGTCCAGCCTTGTTGGGGTTACGAGGACTCTGCCACACATGAGAGTAGAAAGAGCGTCCTTATGGTCAGGCAGGCCTCTGGGTAAGGGGGTGGGGACTCAGATCCTTTCTCTGGCAAATTGCACCAGGGTCATGTATAAACCATGGAAGTTTGCCACAATAGCCAGACCAGAACCCCCTGTACTCATTGCTTTTCTGTCTCTCTTCCCCTCATCTCTGCTGCTCTCCCTCTGAGCTTTTTCAGCACCTGGCCTCACAGCACATCCCTGCCAGCCAGAGACTGCGTGTTCTAGGCCTGTTCCTGTGGATGTGGCCTCTCTCCTGATTCCTGAGAAAAGGAACCTTTCTAGGAAATGGCCATGGATTCTGGGAACCCACATGTGGACTGCACCAGGAATCATTTGGCTCCTGGCACACAAGGCCACTTAAAAGCTGACAGGGGCTTTAATCCTGAACCCTCAGATTAAGAGCCTGATGCTTTACCGACAGAGCTACCTGGGTTTGTTGAGACCATCTTCACCGTTCACTACAAGGGCAAGCAGGTAGGCAAAAGAGAGGCAAAAAAAGTCCCAGGAACCCCTCTTTTTCTGCACATTCACTGCCTGTCAGCAGGATTCCCCCTCCTCATCCCTCCTGTGCCTCTGTGTGACTAAATCTCCACACCTAGACAGCTGGTCCATCCACTGCACCCCAATCCCCCCATGCCTGAGCCTCCCTGCCAAATCCCTGCACCTGGCTCCATAGAATTAATTTTCACGTGTCGCTGGGAACTCTACTTCTTGTGTCCAGAGAATTTTGGCTCACCTCAGTAGACCTGAGAAACACAATGTCCGACTTTTCCAAAGAAGTGCTTGGAGGGGTTTTTTTTTTTTCAGGTGGCCTAATGGATAAGGTGTCTGCGTATGCATCAGAAGATTGAGGGTTTGAGTCCCTTGGTGGTTGTATTTCTGCAGTTTTACCATTGTGCTGAAAGTCCTGCTCCCTTCAGGGCTGGAACCTCTTCTTAGCCGCACAGGCCAATGCTCTGGCTTCAGCTAGAGCCCTGGAAAGGAGTTGAGGGGTGAGCATCACAACGGCTGGGACATGAGCCCCAAGTGCTTCCAGTCTAGCCTTTGCCATTCCTGACTTGCCAAAGAAAATGGGCGGCTGCCCGGGCTAGCGTGTGCGCTTGTCCCTGTGCTGGAGGGTACTTGCTACAAAGCGTCTTGGGAGCCTGGGTGTTTCTCTGCTTCTTGCCAGCTTGGGAAAAGCCTCTTGGGGTAAAATCTCCTGCCCCACAGCAAAAGTGAGCACCTTGAGTGGGACCAGTCAGAGGCCCCACCATGGGGGCTGGCCCTGTTTTCCTGCCATCTTGTGATGTTGGTCACAGAGCATCAGCAGCTGCCCCACATGCTGGTGACCTTCAGTGGGTGTTTGGCATGTCAGGGAGCAGCCTGGCTGGGTGTTTTTGTGCCTGTCTGAAGGCCACACATAGGCATGGTCCTGCCCTCCTCTAGCCCTGACCTCAGTTGCTCTGTGTCTTTTAAGCCTTCCCTTGGAGCTGTCAGCATCAGCTGCCCAGAGGAGGAGAGGTGTGTGGGGTCACTTTTACAAATGCCCCTTTCCTGGTACTGCCCTTGCTCAGCTGCACAAAGGAGTTTTCATCCCCAGTCCCTGCCTAGCAGCCCTCTGGCACCATTCCTGAGGGCTGCCCTGTCTCACTTACTTCCTACCATATTGGGAAAGACAGTTCTCATTATTAAAGGTCAGGGGGGCCAACTAGGGGCAGAAGCCTGTTCTATGTTTCCCTACTGCAGAGCCCAAGCTCAGGAACTCACCTTGGGTGCAGGCACTGCTGTGCTCCCAGAAAACAAGCCACCCCTGCACAAGGAGGGATGAAAGGGTCTGCCAAAGCCCGGGATTCAACCAAGGACCTTTAGATTTTCAGTCTAACGCTCTCCCAACTGAGCTACTTTGGCACTGGCATGATAGCGATTTGGCCTGTTGCTTCCCTGTCTGGGATGTTTTTGTCAGCAGTTGCAGACAAAAAGGACAGGAAAACAAACGGCTGCTTTTCCCCCCCACTGGAGGAACCCGGCACCATTAGCTGTGGTGAGTAAGAAGTGTCTGCTGGCTGACAGGGCCTGTCCCCTAGGAGCTGGAACAGCAGCTGCTGCCTCCACCTCGGCTCCAGGCTGTGGGAAATGCTCATTGCCTGGCTGCATGGGTGGACGCTGCTCCGTGCTCTGCAGAGCATCTGTATTGGTCTGTCAACCCCCCATCTTCACTGAGCCAGTCTGGTACGGTCCCAAGTGCCCCCTCCGGCCTGGCAGCTGACAGTCTGTGCAGACATCAACCCCCCTGCCAACCCCAGAGCCAGCTGCAGCGCCAGCCCCCCCACGCAGCACCACAGGGACACTCAATGAATTTCCTGTGGGGAAATGGCTCCTTGGCGTCCTGCTGCTAGAGTGAGAGCCAGGAGAGAGCAGTGTCTGGCTCACCATGGGGGAGAGAAGAGACCTGATGATGTGGATCTCCCTCAGCCTCCCCCGCAATGCTGGTCAGTTTTATTACCATTGTAATTGTCAGTGCTTCCTTTCAGGGCTGGCCTTAGAGGGGTCTAGGACAAATCCCCCCTTTCCTCCTCAGGCCCCGCCCCCACTCCACCCCTTCCCCAAAGTCCCGACCTCATTCTGTCCCATCTCTTCCCTTCCTGCACCTTCCTGCCCCATTTCTCTCCCACCCCCACCTCTTCCCATCCCTCCTTCCCCTCCCCACCCAGTGCCTCTTGCACCCCACTGAACAGCTGATCACTGGCAAAGTGGGAGGCACTCAGAGGGAAGAGGAGGAGCTTGTCAGCAAGGCCTGTAGTGTGTGTGTGGGGGGGGGGGCTGTCAGTGGGCGCTGAGTACCTATTTTTTCTCTGTTGGTTCTGCAGCCCCATAACTCCCATGGAGTCGCTGACTTGGCTTCCTTTATACTCTAGAGGAGCAGAACCAGGGCTATGGCTGATCTATGGGGCACCAGGTGAGTGCCAGAAGCTTCAGGTGTTGAGAGTTTGCCTGACCCCTCAAGGACACAGTGTGAGGTGGTGCCCCAGGGATCTCTATGAAAGGAGCAGAACAGGATTTACTTGGGGTGGGGAGAGAATTGAGAGTGTCTCAGGGGGTTGTACAGAGGTGTTGCCCGGGTGAGAGACTGGCTAAAACACAGGTCTCGCTGTGAGCAGGATTCCAACCTGCATAGGGGAACCCTATTGAATTTCAACTCCCACACCTTAAGCACTCGGCCATCACAGCTGTGAGATAAAAAATGCCCCAATGTCAGAGAAACTGGTAAAAAATCACAATGACCAGGTGTGAAGTCATCTGAACTACAGAATTCCCACCACAAACCTGGCTCCCAAAGCACGGGGGGGATTTGGGGTTTGTTCTCTTTGCTTAGCCATGTGCAGTCGCACAGAGAGTGCGTTTAAAAGTCTTCCCTCCCACAGAGCGGGAATGGGAAATGATTCTCAACTTGAAGCCTGATGTAGGGTGACAAGATGTCCCGATTTTATCGGGACTGTCCTGATATTTGCTTGTTTGTCCTGATATTTGCTTGTTTGGTCGGGACCCTGGACAAGCAAATAACTTTGTCCTCTGCTCTGGCACACAGGCATAGTCTGGAGGGATACTTGCCCCCCCCAACTCCGCCCCCTCATTCCCCCATTGGTTCTCTCCCAAATCCCAGCCCTGGCCCTGCCCCCAGCCCCCCCCCACTGCCCCATTGGATTCCTCCCCAAATCCTCGCCCTGGCCCTGCCTCTTCCCCAAGCATGCGGCATTCTTCCTCCCTCCCAGGTTTGCACACGGGCCATGGCCAGGAGCACAGCACAGAAGCTGCTCCAGCCCTGCAGCCTGCGGGGCAGCGCAATGGGGCTGGGGGCAGCGCAGAGCAGGCAGGGCCCATGTGGGCAGGGGGCAGAGACACACGTGGGGCGGACACGCTCCTGCCGGGAGCTGCCTGGTTCACCCCTTGCCCGGGAGCTGCAGGAGGGGCCCGGATCATGCTCGGCTGCAGAGCTCGGAGCTCAGGCTGGGCCCAGGAGCGAGGGGATGGGGGAGCTGGGGGTGTAGCGGGGGTTGGAGCCGAGAGTTGGTTGGAGATGGGGCTGTGCCACTGCCACTTGGTGGCGGGGGAGGCCTTCCGGCCTTTTTTTTTTTGCTCCGCCCCCTGCGTCCTGATATTTCATCTTAGACATCTGGTCACCCTAGCCTGATATGAAGGAGGATGTCTGGACCAAGGGGCCAGGGACTGGCCTTTGCTAGAGAAACCACTGTCAAGTTTTAGCTAATAAGGACAAGTCAACAAATAAGAACAACCTCAAGTATCAGTAACTGCTACAGGTTGCAAATTCCTACATGCAGCAGTTTCTGGCACTACACCTGTGCAGCTCTGCTCCCCGGCTCTTCTCGGGCTCCTGCTCTCTCCTTAGCTCTGCCCCACTCTTTCCCAGGCAGTTCCAGCTCACATGGAGGATGGGACCCCCTGGCCTGGTGACTCCCTCATTACACTGTCTGGCCTGTGAGTGCAGATAACTTGGAGCTTTGGCCTCTCCCCATTGTCCCTGGGGACTGTCAGTCTCAGGGTCCTGATTTCCCATTGATCCTTCCCCCTTCTATTGGTGCTGGGAACTAGCCAACCAAACTCGCCCCCCACACACACACACTAAGTTTTAGTAAAGGGCCAAGAGCCCCCTTACACAAGCCAGCCCCATGAGGGTCACTGATGTGCAGAGAAGGCAGCCTAAGCTGGTCCCACGGTGTAATGGGCAGCACTCAGGACTCTGAATCCTGTAATCTGAGTTCAAATCTCAGTGGGACATTCTGTTGGCTTGTGGTCATAGGCGGCAGGTTATATACATCTGTGGTGCTCGGGCTCCAGGAATATTCAGGGCTGGGGGCCCTGCTCTAGCAATATTTGGAGCTGGGTCTCTTCCCTGGGCCCTGGCCTCTGCCTGCCACCCCTCCCCCTGCATGTCCTGCGCTGTGTCCTTGCCTGACAAAAAGCAGGGTGCGCCTGTCCTCTGCCTGCTCCTGCTGCTGGAGTAGAGCAATTCTGGGCAGAACTGCTGTCTGCTGCCCCAAGGTCCTAGTGCCTGCCCTCCAAAATGGAAAGGCAGGCTGCCCTGAGCCTTTCCAAAGCCCCCGGTCCTGAACCCCCCATCTTCAGCCCAACAGCCCTCACACCACACCTCTGCCCTGAGCCCCCTCGTCCACAGCCCTCACCCCTGCACTCCTTCCCACCCCCAAACTCCATCCCAAAGCCTGCACCCCTCCTAGCACCCTAATACTCTGCCCAGGATCTGCACCCCAAACCCCCTCCCAGAACCTTAGGCAGGTGGGTGAGGAGGTTTGGGGGTGGGTTCTGGGCACCACCAAAATTTCTATAAACTTGCCACCCATGCTTGTGGTAAAACCCCAGAGCTCAACTTCCCTGTCTCCAGCTGTGTAAGAGTGAATCTTTCCCCTCCTGCTGGGTGACTCACACCTCCTAGAGCCAGGTCTTTGGCTGGGATGGCCACAATGGGTTAGGGCTCTAGAACTTGCTACCTTGATAGTTGGGATTCTTGCTGCTGCACCTGATGTTCACAAGCTTGGCCCTTGTGCTTCCTAACACACTTTCCTCTGGCCCACATGGCACTTGAAGAAAGGAGAGCCAGGGCTGGGATTAATAGTCAGGGCTTGGCAGGAGGGAGGAAGAGTCCCAGGCTGGAGCCCCACACACCTTCCCTCCTCTGGGCACCTACAGTAGAGGCAGCCCAGCTCTGGCAGCTGGATACCTCGGCAGAGTAGGTGAGTTCATGTAAATACAGTCTGGTCCCAAAGCGTCCTCCCAACCCTGGTCATCAGTAGCTGTCAGGGGAGAGCTCATTCACACCTCGCTTACAAATTATCATTTGAAATTCTAAGGTTGGCCAACACTGCCGAAGCCAATGCACCGACATTGTCAGCAAACACAACAGCTGGGTGAGGAAACCCGACTTTGTCCAGACTTTCCAAACCTATTTTACTTTCTCAGGTACAAGTAGTTTTCATACGTTGTATCTGCTTTTAAAGTGTGTGTTAACATTTCAATTTCCATTCAAATTTGCAACCACTGACAACATTGGCAGCGCTGCATGTAACTACCTGACCACTGGGGGGTGGGGTGTTGGGGAAATTCGGGGAAGTGGGTGCACAGCCCCCTGGCTGGGGGGCGTATAGGGAATGCCCAGTTTCACTGAATTGAGTCTCCTACTGCAGCACCTCAGTAGGTTACATCAGAGAGGAGCTGCAGTGTCTAGGCAGTGGGATGCCTGTGCCTTTAAGAGCCCAGCCCTGGGAAGTTCATGCTGAGAGGTGCTGCCTGTGGGAGAGGAAATAAAAAAGCCCTCTGCTCCCCCCACCCTGTTTTTGCAAACACTGGAGTCTCAGCCCACCGGGATAACTGTTACCCTCTGCCTCTGCTTGTGCCAGGGTTTAACCCTCTGGCAGCGCCTCCCCCGGGCTTAACTCCGGCTCCTTCCCCACTCCTTGACTTTGCCCTTCAGCCCCTCTCCTAACTCTGCCTCCAGCTGCTTGACCCCCCCACCAGTCAATTTCCACCCCCTGCTCAGATCCTGGACCCCCTCCTCTGATTTGCCCCCCTTGGCCCCTTTTAATCTCTGTAAAAAGTACGGGGTGCTGGGTCCCATTCTCGGGGGGGGGCTGGGCACCTGGCCCCTGCCTGCCCAATGCTCAGAGTGCCCCACAATCTTGCAGATGTTTGCCGAGTGCTGCAGGGTCACCTGCAGGGATAGAGAGAGACGCGGTTAGGAGATGATGCAGCCAAGGATGCCTCACCCTACACTGAGATGCAGCCACCTCTGGGGTGGGTTGCACAGTCAGTAAATGAATTTGGAACAGAAAATGCACTGAAAGGACCAAGGCAGCTGCAGGAGGTTAAGAAAACCAGAAAAAGCAGGAGCCTTGGATCCCAGACCCACCCCTCCCTCACTCTACCCACTAACCCCCCTCCCCTCCCAGAGTTGGCGGGAGAACCCAGGAGTCCGGGTCCCCAGCCTTGCTCACCTCCATATTCCATCCAACTGCTGCCCCCCCCCAATTGCAGGGCAGTGCCACGGGGCATACCAGGACCTGCTTGTTTGCACAGGATGTGCAACACCATTGCCCCAGGGTGGGAAGAGATGATGCTAAGGGAGAAGCAGGCAGCAGCCACCCCGACGACAGACTGCTAGGGTGTAGTGTGCTGTAAGGAGTGAGGGGGGTTGGCAGGGAATAGGAGGATCTCCTCTCACAGCAAGTGCATCTGTCTCCCCCGCAATTCCTCCCCAGCCCTACCCCGGCCCAGGCTAATCCTGGCCCAGCTACCAGGGTCCAGGCTAATCCCGCTCAGCTACCAGGGTTAAATTTGGCCTGGATTCCCCAGCTGCTGGGGGAGGGTCATGGGAGCTGAGGAGCATGAGCCTCTACTCCCCCTTCCCCAGACACAGTTGCATGGGAACTGACCAAAGGAGCCTGCAGCATTGCTGCCTAGAGAAAACTGAGGCACGAGTTAGTGACAGACACATCATGGCTCTCCTCATCCTCATCCTCTTTTCCATATACAACCTGAGGTAGGGGTGGGGGTATCTCAGGGCAGTTGCATAGTCAAACCTGTGGAACTCCTTGCCAAAGGATGTTGTGAAGGCCAAGAGTATAACAGGGTACAAAAGAAGAACTATAGCTCAGTGGTTTGAGCATTGGCCTGCTAACTGAGGGTTGTGAGCTAATCCTTGAGAGAACTGTTTGGGGATTGGTCCTGCTTTGAGCAGCAGGTTGGACTAGATGAGCTCTTGAGGTCCCTTCCAATCCTATAATCTATGATTCTAACTAGATAAATTAACAGAGAATAGGTCCATCAAGGGCTATTAGCCAGGGTGTCCCCAGCCTCTGTTTGCCAGAAGCTGGCACTGGGCAACAGGGATGGATCACTTGATGATTCCCTGCTCTGTTCATTCCCTCTGGGGCACCTGGCACTGGCCACTGTCAGAAGACAGGAGGATACTGGGCTAGATGGACTTTGCATCTGAACCAGTCTCGCCTTATGTCTCCCTTGGAGCAGCAGCGACACCTAGTGGGCAGTCAGAGTAATGCACAGAGGGTGTTTTTCTTGGCGCAGCAGCGACACCCAGTGGCCAATCAGGGTAACACACAGTATATTTCCCTTTGAGCAGCAGTGACACCTCGTGTTGATTCGGGTAATGCACGGAAGGTGTTTCCCTTGATACAGCAGTGACAGCCAGTGGCCAGGTGGCGTAATGCACAGCGTGTGTCTGCCTTCTAGGAGCAGTGACACCTATGGACCAGTCACGGTAATGCACAGAGTATACTTCCCACCAATCTGGGTAAGGCACAGAGCGTGTTTCCCATGGAGCAGCAGTGACACCCAATGACCAGCAGGGGTGGCATGAGACTCTTCTTGTTTGGTGGGGGACTGAGGTGGGCTAGACAAAAAAAAAAAAATGGGAGCTGTGCCCCGCATCACCTGGCCCCACCCTTCACGGGGGCCATGCCTTCCATCTCTCTGCTCCTTCTCAGTTAAAGGCAGGCTCATCTCCTCTCCCCCCGGCCAGATTTACAGCAATACAACCTTTATTAAATGAAATAGTAAACAAGGTTTACTTTAAATAATCTAAATCTGTCCAAACTGTAGTATTAAATGCAAAGTTCTTAAGATTCCATCAGTAACCAAAACCTAAATGAAAAATTGAAACCAAAAACAATGCTAATTTAAAACCCAACATTAAGAAAACCTTTGTTTTGTTAAAATAAAAACTAACAAATGCTGTAAATTAATAATTTCAACATTTGATCAAAAAAGTGTGCTACAGCAGAATGATAAAATAACATAAAATAAATAAGTCTGACCACTGAAACCTCCTGTAAAGAAATTGAATCCTTGAATACTAGCCAAATCTGTATAAAATATGCAGAACTATGTCAAAACTGGTGTTGCAGGTCAGCCATTCGAATCCGTCAAATGTCAATTAAAAGCTCCATTCCAACTAAAGAAAACAAAACAACCCAATAAACCAAAATGGTCACAGCCTGAAACAAACCTACACAGAAGCTAAATTAAACCTGTGCCAACATTAGAACAAATGATGTAAATTTTTAATTCTAACTTCTTGTTTCTCCCAGGAGGAAAGTGTTTTGCACCCCAGTAACCAGGCTATCACTGCAGCTTTCCTTTCAATAAATAAGATTTTTACCAAATATAAATTGCCCTCCAATTTCTCTAAGAGAAATTGAAATTCTATCTTTGCACTAATATTCCAAGTGTGCAAGTCCAACCCTCAGAGAGGGGCAGCTCTAGGCACCAGCAAAGCAAGCACCTGCTTGGGGCAGCCCATTTGCAAGGGCGGCATGGGAATGGAGAGTTGCACTGTGAATAGTAGGGAGACCATATTTTAACATTCAAAAAACAGGTCACTCCAGGAGGAGGGAAGCCCCACCCTGCCACCATCCACTCCCTCCGACTGCCCCCCACAGAAACCCCAACACATCCAATCCCCCTGCTCCCTATCCCCTGATCACCCCCTCCTGGGACCCTTGCCCCTAACTGCCCTCCAGGACCCCACCCCGTATCTAAGTGCCACTGGTCCTTGTCCCTTAATTGCCTCCTCCTGGGACCCCGGCCCCGAACTGCCCCCTTGGAACCCCAACCCCTTCTAAGCCTCCCTTCTCCTTGTTCCCCAACTTCCCCCTCCTGAGACCCCCCCAACTCCCCCCCAGGACCCCACCCACTACCTGTCCCCTGACAAACCCCGGGACTCCCATGCCTATGCAACTGCTGCCTGTCCCGACTGCCTCCCCCAAACCTCTGACTCATCTAAACCACCCTTCTCCCTGCCCCCCCAAACCTCCGCCCCATCCAACCCCCCCGCTCCCTGTCCCTTGATTGACCCCCTGGAACCCCTACCCCTTCTCCAACCCCCCAGCCCCCTTACCGTGCCACTCAGACCAACATGTCTGGCTCCACACAGCTCCAGACACGCTGCCGCATACATGCTGCCGTTCTTCCCCACAGAGCCCACAGCCCTCCCCCCGACACACACACACCCCTAGCACCTGCCTTCCAGATCTGTACACTTCAAAATTCAGGAGTGCTCAAGCTCAGTTTGGGCAGCTGGTACTTCATTTCTCCCAAATCAAATACACTGATCCATTGTAGAAAACGTAGGATAAAATTGAGCAAGAAATGCTTCCCAGAGGTTTTTAGGACTGGAATTGCTATTTTCAACAGCCATTGCCTTTTTTTGTTTGTTTAAAAGGAAGACAGTGATTTGCATTGGCAAATTCCCCATAGAACGAAAGAGTGGAACAAAAGAATAATAAAGGCACCTCAACTTTTCCTCATTTATGGAGGATAGTCTTACAATATGCATCCAGATATCCGCCAATCACACAAGCGGAAAATTTTTCCACTTTACTGCACTTCTATAACCATGTGGGAACCAATCCTCTCTGTGTTTTGTGCACATCCAAAATTCCTGCTGAATGACCTACCCTGGGAGCGAGTTACCAGTGACCCAGGGCTGCAGCTGAAGGAGGGTGCAGGTTGAGCCGGGGGAGAGAGCCCAGGGCTGGGGCAGCAGTAAGTGGGGGGGGGGCACTGGTGAGGGGGAAAGGGGGAAGCCAGCCCTGGGGCGGCAGGGTGTGTGTGTGTGTGTGAGGGGAGAGCCCAGGGCTGGGGCAGCAGGCGGGTGCAGGGGGGAACCCCAGGGCTGGGACAGGGGGCAGCCAACATTTTTTTTGCTTGGGGCATCAAAAAACCTAGAGCCATCCCTGCCCTCAGAACAGCCCCACACCCTGAGCCCAGGGGAGAATCTCAACTGGTTTGTGCATTTGTAACCCTGGGACCTGAAGATGATGAGAGAAAGGGAAGTGAGCCATCTTGGAGCTTTCCGATACCACTTGCTGGGAGCGGAGGGAATTGACTGAGCGACGTCCTGGCTAATTTTCACCTTGTTCTCCGCCAGGAGGCTTCACTGGAGAGCTCGGGAGTGACTTGATCATGGCAGCACCCTATTTACATATTAAAAGCCGGCATTTTGGGGCCATTGGGGTGCAATGTGAGTACTTTTGGGGTTGGGACCCACATGAGAAGGGATGTGGACAAACTGGAGAGAGTCCAGCAGAGGGCAATAAAAATGATTAGGGGACTGAGACACATGACTTATGAGGACCTACAGGCCATATCCTGTATGTTAAGCTAAGGCAAAGTTAGCATATCTATATTGTGACCTTTTACTCAGAGAGGAAAATCGACCTTTATCATGTTACCTTAAATAGAGTAAGTACCCATGCCTGTCTAAGACCTTTACCTAGACCAATCGACAATGGAGAATGGCATAGGGATTTTTTTCATTGTTGTACCCACAGACTTAACAGGTACACCACAAGGGAACTTATGTACATGTCATCAACACGCACAAACATACTAGCTATGAAGTAAGCGTACCCTAATGTTTTGTGAGTGAGGAATGAAATTTGGGCATAGGAGGAAGGATTTCCGGTGCTTGTGCCCTATGAAAGAGGTAACCCACCTCGCTAGAGCACTTTGCTCTATCATTCTGACTTACTTCCTCCACTCTCTCTCTATGTACTATCAGTAGGCTGTACTTGTTCTTAAACTTTAAGTTTCAAGGGAACTAGGCTAAGCTCGGTTTCCCTAAGTTTTTAGTCTTTGTTTATTAGGTTTTGATTTTAGGTTTAACATAGTCAAGTGAACCCTAAGTAACACTAGCTTTTTCTAAGCACTGCATCTTTCACTCAAGAATTGAGAAACCTGAACTGCAAGGCTGGTCCTGTGTCTCTTACCACCAGGTTATCAAGGAAGGGTGTGAGTACATTAACCCAAACTTTGTTGCATATAATGCCATATGTATCTTTTGAATAGCAGTAATGCAACTGTAACTTTGTAACTCAATTAAATTAAATAAAATGTAAGCTAATCAATTAAATTTTCATCAAATTATCCAAATTAATATTATTAATACACCCTAAATCAGGCTACATGGGACAGAGAGTTGGAGTGCAAAGGGATGAAGGCACTGACTCTTGGGGTGCAGACTCTGGGATGGGGTTAGAATGAGACATTCAGGGTGCAGTAGAGGACTCAGGGTTAGGATAGAGAATTGGGCTGTGAATGCTCTGGAATGAGGCCAGGAAAGAGAAAATTGAGACGCAAGAGAGAAATCAAGCTAGAGCAAAAAGCAGAAAAAAAGTGTGCAATTTGAGTTGCACAGGGAAGAAAAAACCTCTGCTTGTCCCCTCTCACCAAGGCATCTAAGAACCAGATGAGAAATATCTCTTCCCCACTGCAACAACAATTCCAGTTGACCTGGACTGAGGAAGGATATCTTCTCCTTTACAACACTAGCAGACCTGGACTGGACTGGACTGGACTGAATCATCTCATCTCATCTCATCTCCCCGCAGCCCCTCCAATCTGGTGTTCCGGGCCTGGGACATGGGAGGGGCTCCTCTCTTCTCCATTTGGGACATGGCAGGATGAGAGAAGTGACAGGGCTTTACGGGAAATAATTATTTGCCTGATTCTTGTGCCAGTCCTAGTCCTTGTTAACCCAAACAAGCCGTTTATCCTGCATGCTGATGCCAGTTTGGAGGGTCTGGGAGCAGTCTCGTACCAGGAAGTGGAAGGAAATGTAAATCTGTAGGCTTTGCCAGCTGAGGACTGTCTGATAGCAAAACTCACTATCCCATCCACCAGCAGCAGTTCTTGGTCTTGAAATGGGCCATCACTGAGATATTTCGAGACTACTTGTGTGGTGTTCAGTTTCAGGTGTGGACAGAGAACAATCCACTGACTTATGTGTTAACAAGGGCTAAGCTGGATGCTACAAGGAAGAGATGGGTGGCTACTTTTGCTAGCCATAACTTCGCATCAATACCATGAGTTGGTATAATAGAGAATGTGATTTATCAGGACCACCAATTCTTGGCTGGGGGGAGGATGTAAGCAGGGTGAGAATGAACTCTACCCTGACATCTGTTGGTGATCTGTTGTAAAGGCCTTTTGTTGCTGATGTGCATGGTCACACCCACTCCGCATTGCATGATGGGGGTGCTTGTCCAAAGGGTCATTTTGGCTGCTGTGGGATCCCCAGTCTCTTTCTTATTAGGGCAGGGGTAATAAAGTGCAGTTATTCCGGTGATATGAATCAAAAACAGTAGAACGGAACTTAGCAGTTCATGATTTTGGGACTCACCTGAACCTGCATAAAACTCATTAGGCAAAGGGCATGGGTTCCAAAGCTTAGTGAAATAAAAAAGATTGAAAAGGAATGGTTGTATTTAGTATGGGGGCTTTCTTATGAAACCTCTAAATGCACATTTTATGTCTTTTGTATCTTTCTAGTTTAAAAATAGAACTTTTTATAATTCTAATCCATATTTGCATCTATGCCACAGATAGAAAGTCATTAATGACTAAATGCAATTTTTAGAAATATATAAGCTGCTGGGCTTTGATCTCATTTACACACTGAAAGATGAAAACAACTCCATAGTTGGGGAAAATGCTCCTTACCACTCAGACAGCAAGGAAATTTTGCAGATTAGACTCTGGGAGATCAGTTGTGGGATACAGCTTTTGTGACACACGAACTATCTCTGCAACCAAATTCTTAGTCACAGGTCAGCAGGTGGGTTTATGCAAATTCTGGACTCTGGGACCACAGCTGGGGTGGGGGGCAGCACAATTTTTGTGGCACATGCACCACCTCTGTAACCAATCTTTGCTACTTCACTCCATAACACCACAGGAGCCGTTTACCTCTCAGAACCAAAACATACCCTGAAAGAAATCCAATGGCAAAAGCTTAAGGCAAACGACTGCAGCACTAACAACAACTCAAAGAGTTCCAAAAAAGCCTCTGTCTTTAACACAGAACAGCAAGAAGAAACCAGCAGGCACAAAGCCCAACGAAAACCAAACAAACATTCTTTTCATCTCCCACAAGCTTTGGGTGTTGGAACCCGACCCCTTAATGGTGAGTACTTTTCAGCGAGGGTGAAGCTCTCAGGCCTCAAATGCCAGGTACAGTTACTCTCTCCTTGATCCAAAACGAACAGGAAATACACTGCATTACTCCTGCCCAATAACAAAGAGACTGGGGATCCCACAGCAGCTGAAATGACGTTTGGACAAGCACTCCCATCATGCAATCCGGGGTGGGTGGAACCATGCAAATGACATCAGCCTCAAAGGCCTTTACAAAGATCACCAACAATGGCAGGGTAGAGTTACATAGCGACCCTGCTTAAACTAGATTGTGGCAAAGATTCAAAACACTGAACGTTAAAACTCACCAAATGTGGTCAATCCATCCTCATCGTCGTATCCGCTGGTTATACTCCACACCTGAACGTAGCCCTCACATGGACAACATACCCTCCTAACTCAGTGTCTGTATGTTAACCTTTTACCCCCAGTCGGGGCTATTGCAGATTATGTATTCCTTATGCCACCCGATCTTAAACCGAACTTCGCACCTCCTGGGTAATCTGTACATTGTTCCCTGATCACCAGAAACTTCTGCGCCTAAACGCTGTACCGTACACTTTTTTTCCTTTGAACGTCATCTTAATAAAATGTTGACATTTGTTCGAGATCCCGGCTCCTGTTCCTTTGCAAGGCGTGTGCGTTTGCTCCGGGTTTTAGTCTGCTAAGACAGCAGGGGGGGACGATTGAGCCAGAGGCGCTTGCCTGCTGCAGACACGGATCCAAGGCTGAACCTCGTCCCCCACAAGCTGAAGGCTTAACTGAAAACAATTAAGAAGTGCTCCCGTCTCCGGCACTCAGCTACCCAGCTCCCAGTGGGGTCCAAACCCCAAATAGATCCCTTTTACCCTGTAGATGCTGTAAAGTCCTGTGACCAGGGCAGCTGCCTAGCAGCCTGCGCATCTGCCTGCCAGCGCAAGAGCTCGTAAGGCACTAATCCAGATAGTACCAGCTGGGTGGCAGGGTTATGAAGAGCCAGCAGAGTGGTGCAATGGCAGCATGCTGGGCCCATAACCCAGAGGTCAATGGATCAAAGCCATCCTCTGCTACATGTGCGCTTCTTTCTTTTCCCTTTGGGCCTTCCAGCGAGGCGGAGAGCAGCAAGAGGTGGCTGAGGCAGCGGCCTGCCAGGGAGCTCTCTGGCTGCCTGGGCTGAAGGCAAGAGGGAGGTCCGGGTGTGGCGAGGGCCTCCTGTCCCAGAATGAGGCTGCAGTGCTTCCTGGTCCCCTTTTCCAACCCACCCTGGTGGGCTGCGGCAGAACACAAGGGAGGCTCTTGGGGAGCTAGGCAGTGCTGTGTGGCTGTCAGGGGAAAGAGCCGAGGCTACCGACTTGACCTGCCATTGACTCGCGTGGCTATGCGCCCTGTCAGCTGGGGTGGGCCAGGCTGCGCACGTGACTCAGGCTTGGGCAGCATGGCCGCTTCTTTCCTGATGAGGCATGAGGCAGGCCAGAGCTTTGCACAGCCTATGGGGAATGGGAGGGAGGCGTCTTGAGGCGGCGTGTCTCGTCCATCTTCTCCCTTGCCACTTGGGCTGGAGCGTGGAAGGGAGCAAAATTGTTCCCGGCTGAAAGTTTTTAGTGCTCATGCCCTCGAGGATTAAGCCGAGGCCTCCGGCCAGGCCTGCTGGGAGACCGGTTTCTGAATGGCATCCAACAGGCGCTTTGGGCCACCAGCTGAAAGCACTGGGGGGGGGGGGGGGGGGGAAGCCAAAGAGGCAGCAAAACATGGGACTTCTGAGGCTCCCCCCGCAGGCCTAGGAGAAGCCGGCAGTAGCACGGCTTATCGACAGTCTCCAGGTGAGCCTCGAACCAACCATCCTTCGGTTACAGCTGAACAGCGACTGACCATTGCGACACAGAGACACGGACAGGCAAGGCTGTATGGAGCTCAAAAATCAGGAATCAGCTCAGGGTACACTCTAGCATATGCATGCAGCTCTTAGGCAAGCAATAGCAAGGAACTGGACTGGCATGCAGTGAAAGTTCTGTGGAAGGAACCGAAAAAGAGCACTGGGGCTGCGGTACAGCACTTGCATATACTTTCTTTGGCCCGTTTTGCTGGAAGAGTTAGCAGGGTGAAATTCTTAGTCACAGGTCAGCAGGTGGGTTTATGCAAATTCTGGACTCTGGGACCAGAGCTGGGGTTGGCAGTGGGGAGGGGGGACACAACTTTTGTGATACATGCACCACCTCTGCAACCAACCTTTGCTACCTCACTCCATAACACCACACACACAGCAGCCTTTTACCTCTCAGAACCAAAACATACCCTGAAAGAGATCGAATGGCATAACCCTAACCCTAAGGCAGTGGGGCTCCTCATGGTTGTGTGTTCCACATTTTGCTCTCACCCACCATGGACCAAGTGTGAATTTCTCAGGCACTAGAATAGCCTTAACATGGAGTCATAGACATTGTCCTTGGGCATCCTGAATCTATCTTGCCACCCAGGTGTTGAAGCTGCTGTAACAACATGCAAGCTCTGTAAGTCCTTTAGGGCTAATCTTAGCCAAGCAGCTGGGATTCTTTTCGTACGCTTAGATGGCGTGCTGTCTCCCTGAAGTCCAAGCAGCATCCTGGGGGTGGGATGCCAACAGTTTCTTCCTGACAGGTATTTTTATTCCATTCCCCCAGAGCTCAAGCTGATGGGGGCAAGTGTTTGTGCTGGTCTCTGCCTCCTCGTGGGTGTGTGAGGGGAGCAATCAACCAAGTCTTTTGTCCACAGATGATCGACAGTGGCATGTCTGATGTCTCAGTCAGGGCCTTCTCTTGTTGGAAACGAGATGACGCCTCTTCTGGTAAACTAGCATTTCACACTTGGTAATGCTTCTCTCCTGACTGGTGGCGGCAAGGGGGTTTACAGCTTTAGTGCCAATGCTTATATATCACCTTACCACATGGTCTATGGCTATTATAGGTGAGAAGAATGCATGCAGCAACTCACGAGCTTGTCATAAACGCTAAACACATTTTTATGAATCTAATTCTTGTTTTAACAACACTAACAAACAAGTGAGCAAGACTAGTTTCCAGCCATGCGTTTGTCACTTTTCAGTAAGGCCTAGAGGCCTTGGCATGAGCTGGCACCTGGTTGCCATGTGTCAGAAGAGGATCTTCCCTCTCTTATCCCCAGGGTCTGTACTGGGAGCAGTACTGTTCAACTTATTCAAACTGCATCTGGGGAAAGGGGGTAAACAGTGAGGTGGCAAAATTTGCAGATAATACAAAATTGCTCAGGATAGTTAAGTCCCAGGCAGCCTGCGAAGAGCCACAAAGAGATCTCACAAAACTGGGTGACAGGACAACCAAATGGCAGATGAACGTCGGTGCTGTCAAGTGCAAAGTAATGCACACTGGAAAACATAATCCCAACGATCTCTGTAAAACAATGGGGTCTAAATTAGCTGTTACCACTCGAGAAAGAGATCTGGGAGTCGTCGTGGATAGTTCTCTGAAAACATCCACTCAATGTGCAGCAGAGTGTTGGGAATCATTAAGAAAGGGATAGGTAAGAAGACAGAAACTATCATATCGCCTCAATATCAATCCATGGTACGCCCCCATCTTGAATACTGTGTGCTGATGCCATTGCCCCAATCTCAAAAAAGATCTATTGGAATGGGAAAGATTCAGAAAAGGACAACAAATATGATGAGGGGATATGGACCAGCTTCCGTCTAAGAAGAGATTCATAAGATTGGGACTTTTCATCTTGGAAAAGAGACGACTAAAGGGGGATACGATGGAAGTCTATAAAACCATGACCGGTGTGGAGGAAGTAAATAAGAAAGAAAAAAAAAGCTGTGGCTCTTCGGCGGCAGCTCAACCACACTGCTTCTTCTGCAGCAGTTCGGCGGCGAGTCCTCCCTCCCTTCCTCTTTGGTAGACATTTGGTGGCAGCTCAAGCACGGAATGGGGGACCCACCGCCGAATTTCCGCCAAAGACCCAGACGTGCTGCCCCGATACCGAGCG